>NC_081406.1:371659920-371684920 GCF_030272615.1 Cryptomeria japonica | reverse complement strand
TAAATGGTTAAATTGGCTTAATTTATTGTGAATAGTTGTATCATTATATTGTGAAAAGGAAATAAGTAATTGCCTAGCCATTTAAATGTTAAATGCTTATGTTGAAAGAAAGTATTTTGGAAATAGAAAATTAATAAAAGCTTTTCTTTTTACCTATCCATTTGAATTTTGTATTTTATTTATTGGAAAAGAATTGTTTTTGGATAAAGGTAAATCTAATTGCTTTTTACTTTTTAAATAATTTAATCTGATTGGTGGAGGAAACTTTTAACCTAGAAAGTTTAGGTTGAAATGATTTTTCCCATATATTCTTGGAAATTCACGAGAGGGGAGGGCAGAAAATTTGGGAGAGAAATTTGGAAAACCATTTTGAACAAGGAGATGGAATTTGATTTGGTTTGCAAGGATTGGGATTCTTCCATGATTTTGCTTGCTAGTTTGCTTCAAGGTTGGATAATCTCTTCTTGTTGAAATTTAAATTTAATTATTTCGGTTGCTTCCTGTGTGTTAAAAAAATACAAATCTCTTTGTAGATTCTTGTGGAATGATTGGAATGGAAGAAAGCCTGCCCGTTATTGTTGATTTTCTGAAGCTTATACCATATGATTTATTATAGGAAAGAAATGGCTCATGTTTCTCTATTTGCTATATGTTTTTGTTCTTGAAAATCAACTTCTTGAATTACCTCTTCTATTTGGAATAGAATGAATTAGATTTAGTTTGTTGTGTGCTTTCTAGTATCCAATTGCCCAAGATTTGGGGTTTATGTGGGCAAAAATTGGTTATTGCCTTTTGCTAGATGCCAGGAATTCTTCCTGTGTATGGAAGTAAGGAAATTTATTTTAACCATTCTCCTATCTGTTGAATTCTTCTATTGTTGCCTAAATTAGTATTTATTGGGTGCTTGGGTGATTTTATTTCACCATTTACCTTATTGGTAAATATCCCTTTGTTATTTACATTTTCAAACTGTGTGTGTGCCCGTGAAATGATCTGGGAATGAATTGTTTTCATGTTAAATCGATTTTGTATCATTTTGATTTTAAATGCTATGGGAAGTATGAAATTTTATTGTTTTTGACCTTACCTTACCCCATGGCGGGCTAGTCCCACCAAACAGGTTGGTAGTGTCTGCTACCCGTAGGTAGAAGTACTACCGGTTGGCAATATTGCTACGCGGTAGCAACACTACCGGTCGACAAGACTGCTACTGGACGGTAGCAGTACTACTGGACGGTAGGACTGCTACCAGTTGGTAGCAGTGCTACTGGTCGGTAGCACCTGCTACCGGCGGTAGCAGCACTACCGATCGGTAGGCCTGCTACCGGTCAACAGGTAGTGTCTATTGCCTCAGCAGCAGCACTACCGCAGGTTGGCCTTGGCCCCAACGCGACCTTGTACCTTCGCGGTACAACTTTTTATGTGTCGTGAACTTAATGTGTTATACAATGAAATATTTTAAATTTGGTTTTTAGTATTGAATACTATAGTCACATAAATCTGTCCAGTTTAATTAAATGAATATTTGCTATTTATTTGATTAAAAACCCACTAGCCAACAATTAATTAAATAAATATTTAATTAATTCATCTTCAAAATATTCTCCTATTAATTAAATAAATTATTCAATTTATTTTAATTAATTTATTAAACCAAAATGCATAGTCAATTAAATCAATAAAATCTTATTTATTCATTTTAGCCCCGTTTCCTCTTTTAAATAAATTAAATAAAACATTTATTTAAAATCATTAAATCCCCCCCACTTGCATTTTCCTAAAAATGCAACTTGCACCTATTTGTTGAAATAAATTAATTTTATTTTAATTAAAATCCTATTTTCCTTCACCCACCAAATCCACTTGCACTCCTAAACCCCTTTTTAAATTCTTCTAAACCCTTCCTAATTAACCTAATCCACCCCCTAATTATTATCACATTCCTAAGCAACTTGGAGTCACTTCTCAAAGACTTCAAAGTCTTTGAAAAGCATTTAATGCTTTGTGTGTTCAACAATTTAACCTCTAAAGTCTTCCAAACCATTAATGGCTCTTACATGACCATTTATGGTTAACCCCTAACTCAACCCTCATGTGACTCATGTGTCTTCTCAAGCATTTATTGTTTTGACCATGTTATCCCTTTTTACCTTCGCACAAGAGTTTATCCATTGGATAATGACTTTATTCATTGAATTAAGAATTTATTCACTCAACCCAACCTTGACCTTAACTCACAAGTTAACTCTCAGGTCATGTCAAACATTTAATGCTTATTCCCTTCCTCTCAACCTATCTCATATTGACACTTGCCATCCTGGGATTGGGTTGAAAGCCATCACATGGATTTGATATCATTCAATCCTGACCCTTGTTGAAATTACTCAATCTCAACCATCCATTGCCCTATTTTCACTATAAATAGATCTCTCATTCCTCATTTTCAAAGCCTCAAGCATTTAGCATTCATAGTTATAATCCTGAAAACTTGTATGCATTTAATCTATAGTGAATTTTAGAGAGAGCATTTAGCATAAATCACATACATTGTCATTTTGGACTAAAATAAATCTTAGTTCATTTCATAATATATCTAATTAGTTTGTTTTACACTTGCATAGCATAGTTAATCATCTACAATCTTGAACCTCCATAAACATCCATAGTGAAAAAAGTTGTTGAGAGCCACACTAATTTGAAACTTGGAGAGCAGAGGAAAAAAGGAGAAGGAGCTAAGAGCATGTTAGAAGGCATTTGGAGATGCCTTGTGATATTTGTTTCCCTAGTTAAATACTTTAGCATGTTTTTAGTGTCTCTTTTGATATGCCTCCTTAGATTAGTTTTTGGTTGAATAACACTAACTTTGATCCTTGTTTCTTGTTGTTTTTGTGTGTTGTACGACCACAGGCTTTAATCTAACACTTGTCCATTTTGTAGAGCATCATTTGGTGAACCTGACGTGAATCCAACACCCAACAATATTTTTTGTTACAAAAACTAACTTTTTTTACTGTTTCGCTTGACACACAGGTCATGCTTTCGCGCCTTTATTCACGTTTTAGCGCTATTGCAATTTGATATTTTAGTTCTATTGTTCTTACAATAGCGCTATTGTCTCAAATTTAGCGCTATTTCCCATGTTATAGCGCTTTTGATAGTTAATTAGCATTTTCTTTCAATATTGTAGCACATTTGTATTTGTTGTTTAGGAATCTTAGTTAGCACATTTGTCTATACTTTAGCGCATTTGTTTTAAGTAGCACTTTTGTTGTCACACAGAGTAGCGCTATTGTAACAGAACTTTGTAAAAGACAGGCCTTGTAACCGATAAAATTTTCTTTAGGCTTGTGGGAGCCCACCATGTTTTTGGATTTTTCTAACTGTTCGTTTCCTGTGTAGGTTTTGAACTAACCTCTTTTTGTACTTAAACACTTCTTTTTGGTGCTCTAAAAACTTACAGTCAAATTTTCTTTCTTTGCAACTTAGGTTCACTTCTTTTTGGTGCTCTAAAAACTTACAATCAAATTTTCTTTCTTTGCAAGTTAGGTCCACTTCTTTTTGGTGCTCTAAAAAACTTACAATCAAATTTTATTTCTTTGCAAGTTAGGTTCACTTCATTTTTGGTGCTCTAAAACTTACAATCAAATTTTATTTCTTTCCAAGTTAGGTTCACTTCATTTTTGGTGCTCTAAAACTTAAAATCAAAATTTATTTCTTGCAAGTTAGGCTTCATTTTTGTTTTGGTGCTTAAAATCAACAAGGCAAATTTCATTTCTTGCATCAAACTTAAGGAAATTCACACTCAACACTTTGTTTGGGGAAATCTAAAAAGAAAAAACAACTTGTCTCATTTTGCAAAGCTATTTACTTCATGCATACGTGTTTCAATTTCAGTTGACCAGGATTTCAAATTCCTAGTTTACTCAGACATATTGCCTTTGAAGGTAAAAAGAACATCATGGTTGTTGGAGAAACATCTCCAATTAGGTAGAACATCATTGCAATGACAAGTTAAAAAGAAACAAGTGCATTTTGTGTTTGGCACACTTGTGCAAATGAGTTGGTCGAGTGGTCCTACTTTTAACACACACTATCCTCTCCGTTGGCTCTCGTGGTCCTAGGTGCAAGAGAAAAGTGTTAGTAACACTCAAATTTTATCTTTTTAAGAGAAGCCTACCAAGAGACACATCACTCTTGGGAACGACCTCACACGGTAAATCCTTCAAGCCGCTATAGAAATCAGGTGTGAGCGAAAGTTGTAGCCTTGGGTATAGTTGTTCCTAGAATGTAACTTGCCGAAAGGACAAATGGGCCCCACCATAAGTTACAAGGCTTTTAAGTGAGTCATTGCAGAATGAACTTATGTCCAAAAAAATCAAACATTACTAAACACCTTTAAGTAGTAGCCCACCCGTTCTATTGATTGAGGATATTTGTGATAAGTTCAGTGCAAGAGCATAGATGGTTTTACTCCCAAGATACTCACCATACATATTTCCTTGAGTAGAAACATAACTTTTTGAAAAGTCACTTGTGGCTTGATGAAAGTGGTGACTCCCCCATCATAGGGATCATCTATTTGTTATGCTCATGCAAGACTTAGTATATCACATCCTTACCTGCCACGGTGGGATTCATAAGGTATGTAGTACCAAAGTCGAAGAAATATCAAGATGTGGGCTGAAACTATCACAACTGGCCATTTGACCTTAGGGATAAAGTGTGTTTGAAGTGTTTTCATTTTAGTCAAGACCAAGTACAAATTGAGCCGACTTCAGGCTTTGGAAAAACAACTAAAATACTAAGTCCCACACTTATTTGTGCCTTTTAAGGCAACATTCATGTGTTTGTGTGCTTGCTTTGTTTTCTTGTCAAAGAAAAATCTAAAATCCAAAACAAGTATTCATCCAACACAAATATTTTCAAAAAAGATCAAAAACAAAGAGCAATAAACAAAAAGTGTCAAACTATATCACCATTCTTCTGATGAATACTAAGAGGGGGGGGTGAATTAGTATGCCAAAAACTACTGCACAAAAACACTTACACAATCTAAAGATAAACCAGTAAAGCAGTCTGACTGTCAAACTAGTTACCACACATGCAAACCAAAATGTGAATAAAGCATTCACCCACAAAAGCAATACAACCATAACACAGGATATTTGATGTGGAAACCCAACTAGGAAAAACCACGGTGAGATGGAACTCACAAGTCACTATCTGCAGAATGGAAACTAGACCGGTTAAGGTCAGACCGGTTAAGGTCTTACAATGTTCTTCACCAGAACAGATCCTATTAGGAATCTCAATTTCTGTTAGGAGATAAGTCTGATTAAAGACTACCTTGTTAGAGGATTTTAGATTCACATGTGTGAACCACCTTGTTAGAGGATTTTACAAAGGCTTTGAGGCCTACCTGGTTAAGGGCTATAGACTTGTCGAAGATGTGAGTAATCAACAAGTGTTTGATCTATCTAATAGCACAAACTGCTTGGTTAGATCCAGTATTGCTCATAGCTAATGCATTCCAGCATTACTTCAGTCTTCTCTCTCTCACAGTTACAACTTGATCTTCTCAAATAAGATCGTTCTCACAACAACTCAGCTTCCACCTCAAAACCTAGCTCAACATTAACCCTTTTAGCAACAACTTAAAACCCTAGACATGATGTCCTTTTAAAGGAATCTGATTTCATGTCGGTCCAATAGGATTACATTACAATTTCCTAGGTTCAATGAATCTAGACATACTTAGTAACACGACACAAGAATCACCGTCAAACAATCGGTGGATTGGTAACTCATCACAGAGTATTACTGGTTCATACAAAATACTGGTTGCCGGTTTGTCACAAATGAAGACTGGTAAGAATGTGTTGTGCCGCTTTGCTCCCTTGTACCACTTGTGATCTATGAACCGCTTGGGGTTGACATGCCGCTTCAGACTGGGAAACACATTTTGCAAAATCACTAGTCTAGAGACTAGTATACAACATATCGGTTGCAACAAATACCGGTTGAGCACAAGCTCATACATATAAAGGGGATCTCAATACAAGTGTGTGTCCATCAATGACAATCACAACATAATCATCAAAAATGCAAACAATCTCTCCCTTTGGCATTGATGGCAACACTTAGGAAAGTAAAATTTTGACATCTAAGTGTTTTACAACAAAAATTGGCCATTAACAAAATTGCTCCCCCTAAGCATATACACTATCCCTTAATCAACAGAGTGTATAGTAATTTTGTAAGGAAGTTAAGTAGCGGAAACAACTTCCTACACTAACCTTGAGAGGAGGGTAATGCAAAACTTTTTCAGATCGTTACAACAGTGACAGAAAATAGAAATAGATATAATAGCATTCATACCACAACACAGTGATTTACGTGGGGAAAACCCTTTTGGGAGAAAAAACCCCACACTCCAAAAGCAGCTCAATATTTTATTCAGCAATCAAAAACAAATTACAACATACTTGCAGAGCAAGCTCTTCGCAGGAGTACCACTAATCAGAGATTCAGAGGCAGCTCAATAGCCATAAGACTCTTACACACAACCTCTATCTCACACACCTCATAAATAGGAGATACAATACAGGAAACCATCAAACGGTATTACAAAACCATGGGCTAAAACCACCCAATAAGGTGTAGCCGACATTATCTCCCTTCTAGATGCCCTATGACATGTTAAAGCACACATCAACATGTGTCGCTCCCTTTTACAGCTCATTTATGTATCCGATACAAATTATTTTTCCTATTTCAGGAGTACAAACTTCCGGAGGCCATAACTAGAGAACCGAGTGTCCAATTGACGAACCATTTGAAGCGTCGGAAAGCTCACGAAGTGCTCTATCACCTCGTAACCCGCTGCACCGGTTACGGCCACTTTTCAGGGCGTTTCAGAGCCTCTAAAGCCCCCAGAATTAAGTTTAAACATTTTATCGCACCCCTCCAAGATGAAAAAATTTAATATCTTCAAAACTAGCTGTGACCTTGCGACACAACTTTACCGGAATGCTTATCTAGCCAACCAGAAGCTTCAGGGAGAGTTTTGCACCATTTCGTGCTCAAATAAAAACTTACTATAAATAGTAACCTCGCATAAATGCAAGGTTGAGACACCATTTTTTCCAACAAATCTCCCACTTGTCGAACACCTTGCAGGAGCGGAAGGGAATGTCAACACAATGAATCAATTGCTAGGGGCCATAAGACCCATAGACTCTGAACACCATCTGAACTTCTCTGTGCTCACAGCCTTAGTTAAAGCATCTGCAACATTCATCAAAGTTTCCACCTTAACCAGTTTCAGCCTACCATCTTCGACCATATCTCTAACAAAATGATACTGAACATCAATATGTTTGGTTCGGGCATGAAATGTCGGGTTCTTAGCTAGGCTAATTGCACTCTGACTGTCACAGTAAACTGTCATTGTACCTTATTTTATTCCAATATCCAAACACAGTCTCTTAAGCCAAATGGCCTCTTTACAAGCATGAGTAGCTGCCATATACTCTGCTTCAGTAGTGGATAAAGCAACCACAGCCTGTCGCTTACTCATCCAACTAATTGCACCACCAAACAAAGTAAACACATAAGCACTGGTGGATCTTCTGCTATCAATATCACCTACCCAATCTGAATCCACATAACCATGGATATCAAGGGAAGTCATGTCTCCAACTGAATTACCATGATAACACAAAGAATACTCTGAAGTTCCCTTCAAATATCTGAAGACTCTTTTGACTGCATCCCAATGAACTCTACCAGGATTAGACATATATCTAGAAAGTACTCCCACTGCTTGGGCAATGTCTGGTCTAGTACAGACCATAGCATACATCAAGCTTCCAACCGCACTCTGGTAAGGCACTCTGCTCATGTCTTCCATCTCCAATGGGGATGTAGGACAATCTAAAATAGATAGTTTCATTCCAACTGTAAAAGGAACACTCAATGGTCTACAATTCTGCATGTTGAACCTCTGCAACACTGAATTCCCATACTTACTCTGGCCTAGCCATAGCTTTCTGTTCACCCTATCTCTTCTAATTTCCATCCCAAGAATGTGCTTTGCTGCACCAAGATCTTTCATTTCAAATTTAGCAGCGAGCTGAGACTTCAGTTTTGAAATCATACCTTTCCCTTTACCAATGAATAACATATCATCAACATACAATGCAATGAATAAGAAATTATCACCATCAAATTTAAAATAAACACAGTGATCTGATTTAGAACGTTCAAATCCCAAACTCAACACATATGTATCAAATTTCTGGTACCACATCCTAGGACTTTGTTTGAGGCCATACAAAGATTTCTTCAATTTACAGACCAAATTACTTTTGCCTTTCACCACATAGTGCTCCGGCTGTGTCATATAAATATCTTCCTCCAAATCACCATGAAGGAAAGCAGTTTTCACATCCATTTGCTCAACCTCTAAATCATAAGCAGTAGCAATAGAAAGCAAAAATCTAATGGACGTCATTTTTGCAACAGGAGAAAATATCTCACCGTAATCAACACCCTCAACCTGAGAGTAGCCTTTTGCAACCAACCTTGCTTTATACTTCTCAATGCTTCCATCTGAACCAATCTTTTTCTTGAACACCCATTTACAACCAACAGGTTTTCGTCCTTCAGGCAATGGTACAAGATCCCATGTATCATTCTTTTTCAAAGCTGCCATTTCTTCCTCCATAGCAATCTTCCAGGATTCTGCATCATTCATACCTAATGCCTCTTCTACAGATTTCGGTTCATCCACACTAGTATTCAGAGCAAAAATACATCTCCAATCATTAGGTGAATACCTTTCAGGTGGTTGTCTATGTCTTGTAGACCTTCGAACAAGCTGAGTTGGAGGTTCTTCCTCCTCTTCTGAAGATTCAGAGCTAGACGAGCTCTCCTCAACTTCTTGCTTATCTAGGGGTCTCGATTCAACTCTTTCAGGTGTAGAAGGAAGTTGAATCACATCTTCTTTTTTAGTCTGTTCTGGCTGCAATGTAACAAAAGGAGACTTAATTTCTCTAAAAATAACACTTCTACTGTGAATTACCTTTTGTGCAACAGGGTCCCAAAGCTTGTATCCTTTCACACCATAACTATACCCGATGAAGATACATTTCACAGCCTTGTTCTCCAACTTTGTTCGCTTCTCCTTTGGCACATGTGCATATGCCTCACAACCAAAAACTCTAAGATGTCTCAATGAAAGCTTGTGACCTGACCATGCTTCCATAGGCGTTTTATCAACAAGAGTTGATGTAGGAGACCTGTTAATTAGGTAGCAAGCAGTGGCAACAGCTTCAGCCCAAAACTTTTGTTCGAGACCAGCACCACTCAACATACTCCTAGCCTTCTCCATCAGTGTCTTGTTCATTCTTTCTGCAACTCCATTCTGCTGTGGAGAATACGGAGTTGTCTTCTGCCTGTTAATTCCACAGTCTTTACAGAATCTATCAAAATCATTAGAGCAAAACTTACCGCCATTATCAGTTCTCAAACATTTTATTTTCTTTCCAGTTTGCAACTCAACCATTGCTTTAAATTCTTTAAAACGACTAAAAACTTCAGATTTACTCTTTAGAAAATAAACCCATGTCCTTCTACTAAAATCATCAATAAATGAAACATAATATGTGGATTTTCCAATCGAAGAGACATCTACTGGACCAAACACATCAGAATGGATAAGATCCAAAACACCACAAGTTTTATGAGAACTCGAGTAAAACTGAACACGGTTTTGTTTTCCATAAATGCAATGCTCACAGAAATCAAAGTCAAGATTACAGTCATTCAAACCTTCAACAAGGTTTTTATTTTTCAAGGTCCTTAGACCTTTTTCTCCAATGTGGCCAAGTCTCTGGTGCCATAACATAGTCTTCTCTGCAGGTAACTTTGCTTCAGACGAAAGAGCACCCTTAGGTACCCAAAAACCATTTCCATCTGCTGAAGGTGAAACCTTCAAATCTTCCAGTGAAGTATCCGCAGATTTACTTTTTACAGAAGTGCTATTACACTCAACAGTGTATGCTTAAAGCTTATACAAAGTGCCAAACTTGACACCTCTAGCAACTACCATAGCACCCTTAATCATCTTACATCCTGCTTCAGAAAAGACTACCTGCACACCCGCATCTATCAGTTTGCTCACAGATAACAGGTTTCGTTTTAATCCAGGGATATGCAGCACACCATTAATCCTTTTTATTCTACCATCAGAAAACCTGATTCTAACTTTATCTCGACCAATAATGTCTAGATGTGAATCATCACCCAAGTACACCTTACCTCCATTAAATCCTTCATATTCAGAAAACCAATCTCTATTGGAAGTCATATGAAAAGATGCACCTGAGTCAATTAGCCAGGCATCATTACTTGCATGAGTCGCCAAAGCCGCAATAAAGGCATCGCCATCTTCCTTGTCGGACTCAGAATCAGAATCGAACTTTTTCTTTTTCTTCTTTTTCTTTTCTTCTTTGCAATCCTTACGGAAGTGACCCGGTTTACCGCAGTTCCAGCAAATGACTTTGGACTTTCCAAGAGATTTCGATCTCCCTTTGGATTTGGACTTGTTGCGTTTCTCATTCTTCTTGCCTTTCTCCTTAGGTCTTCCACGAACGGTTAGGGCTTCCTTTGAACTGATGGATACCTTCCTTCGCATCTCTTCACCGAGTAGGGCACCCACCACGTCTTCAGATTTCAAAACAACAGAAGTACTACCGATAGCCATAACAAGAGAATCCTACGAATCAGGCAAAGAACAAAGCAAGATCTGACATTTCTCCTCCTCATCCATCTTAACTCCGACGGATACTAATTGAGCCACCAACATATTGAATGCTTCCAGGTGGTCTGCAATTCGTCCACCCTCTTCCATCTTCAAGGAATACAATTTCTTTCTTAAGAAAATTTGATTTAATAAAGATTTCACTTGATACATCTCACCAAGCTTAGTCCATAGCTTCTTTGCAGAGTTCTCTTCATGGACATTGATTAGAACAGAGTCTGCCAGGCACAGTCTGATTAGACCCTTGGCTTTTCGGTCCATAACATCATACTGAGCTGCTGCAGTAGGATCTGAGGGCCTTTGGACATTCGCATCAACAGCATCCCAAAGATCTCGATCTATTAGCAGATCTTCCATCTTCAGCTTCCACATCTCAAAATTACTTCCATTAAATTTCTCCACCTCTATTCTCCCTGACGAACTCGCCATCTGACTATTCCTGCAACAAGATCAAAAAGTGTCTTCTGCATAAGCTCCCACTCAAATCTGGATTAGTTCAAAAAACCCAACTGCCCACAATTGAAACCAAAGGTGATCAGGCTCTGATACCACTTGTAAGGAAGTTAAGTAGCAGAAACAACTTCCTACACTAACCTTGAGAGGAGGGTAATGCAAAACTTTTTCAGATCGTTACAACAGTTACAGAAAATAGAAATAGATATAATAGCATTCATACCACAACACAGTGATTTACGTGGGGAAAACCCTTTCGGGAGAAAAAACCCCACACTCCAAAAATAGCTCAATATTTTATTCAGCAATCAAAAATAGATTACAACATACTTGCAGAGCAAGCTCTTCGCAGGAGTACCACTAATCAGAGATTCAGAGGCAACTCAATAGCTATTAGACTCTTACACACAACCTCTATCTCACACACCTCATAAATAGGAGATACAATACAGGAAACCGTCAAACGGTATTACAAAACCATGGGCTAAAACCACCCAATAAGGTTTAGCTGACCTTATCTCCCTTCTAGATGCCCTATGACATGTTAAAGCACACATCAACACGTGTCGCTCCCTTTTACAGCTCATTTATGTATCTGATACAAATTATTTTTCCTATTTCAGGAGTACAAACTTTCGGAGGCCATAACTTGAGAACCGGGTGTCCGATTGACGAACCGTTTGAAGTGCCGGAAAGATCGCGAAGTGCTCTATCACCTTGTAACCTGCTGCGCCGGTTACAGCCACTTTTTAGGGCATTTCAGAGCCTCTAAAGCCCCCAAAATTAAGTTTAAACATTTTATCGCACCCCTCCAAGACGAAAAAATTTAATATCTTCAAAACTAGCTGTGACCTTGCGACGCAACTTTACCGGAATGCTTATCTAGCCAACCAGAAGCTTCAGGGAGAGTTTCGCACCATTTCGTGCTCAAATGAAAACTTACTATAAATAGTAACCTTGCATAAATGCAAGGTTGAGACACCATTTTTCCCAACAAATTTTGCATTCAGAGCATAATCATCAGAGCATATAACATATATCACAGCATATATATCAAAATTGCAAAATAGATACTTTTCCCTCTGATATACTTCTCCCCTAATATATCAAAATTTCAAAATTTTAAAACCAAAAACCAGATATACTTCTCCCCCTTTGCCAACAATGACAAAGTACCACTGAAAAAACCTATTTCCATATATATATAAAAGAGTTTATGACAATAATGAATAATACTTGTCAAAAATCGCTTTATAGTCCTGCAAAAATTGTTTCATGGAGAGGGACCAGGACTCAAGTAAGGAGGTTGCCACTTCCTTCTCTGTCTGCATCTATGATACCTGTTCCTCCATGGCATCTATTGTGCTCAATTCCTATGTGACTATCAGGGCATCCAGGTTCAGATAACACTTCTAAAGAATTTGCAGTTGTGGAAGTAATACCAGTTGAAGCTCCTGCAAATCCCTAGACCGTGTGCTGGTCTCTTGCTCCATCTTGGCTAACTGGATCTGGAACCGGTGAACGGTTTTCCCATATGCTGCAAAGGAGTCATAAGGAGTCTTGAATGTGCCTAAGTAGGACTGTAAGTCCATTTGAAGTTGTTGCTTCTTGGCTAGCACATCATCACAAAACATATGAGGTTGACAGATTTTGCTGAGTAGCAAGTTACCCTCATCCAAGGCATTCCTTATGTCCTTTTGATCCTTTAGAAGTTCAGTCCTAAGCTCATTCAATTTCTTCACTAGAGCAACATTAAGAGCCTTTTGGTGCTCTTTCTTTACATTGGCCTCTGGTGCTTCTTCTAGACTCTGCACCTGATCATCCACTACAGTACACAGAAGTTTGAGTTGTGCTAGTGATGAATTAGTGTCAGGAAGATTAGTACCAAGGATTAAACTAGTAAGTGTGTCTATAGCCACCTGAATAATATCTTGTTCTCTTTTCCTTCGAATGCCTTCAAGGCGCTCTTGGGCAACCTCGATGCTCTGCATAAGCTCAGACTCACTTGCAGATTGGAAATCAATGGGGCTCGAAATAGCAGCCGGTTTGGCTTGGCTACCAGTTGCCTTAGGAAGTTTCCATCTATGTGGTCTTCATTGCTTCAATGGTCTTGTCTGCTTCTTCCTTCTTTTTCTTCTCCTTCTCCTCCTTTTCTTTCTCCTCTCTCTATTTCTTCTCTTTCTCTTCCATCTTCTTCTTGTCTTCTTCTTCTTTCTTCTTATGCTCTGCTTCTACCTTCTTTTGTTGTTCCTCCTCTTCCTTCTTCTTCTTCTCTTCTGCTTCCTTCTTCTTCTATTCTTCCTCTTCCTTCTTCTTCTTCTCTTCCTCTTCCTTCTTTTTCTTCTCTTCTTCCTTCTTTCTCTTTTCTTCCTTATCTTTTTCTTCTTTCTTTTTCCTGTCATCTTCTTTCTTCTTCTTTTCTTCATATTTCTATTTCTCCTCTTCTTCATTTCTCTTCTCTTCCTCTTTCCTTTGTTTCTCATCTTCGTCCTTCTTCCTTTTCTCTTCCTATTCTTTTTCCGCTTGTTGTGTGTCCACAGCTTGTTCACCACCCTGATCAGCCTGTTGCCCCTGTTCAGTTTCCTCAGAAGGTATGTCCTGAATGACATCTTCTATATCTAGGGCATCGACATCTATGGCGTCGATTGGTTCTTCCACTAGGTTTCCTTCCTCATCAAAAACCTCATCCAGTTTGGAAATAACTGGTTCCTTTTCCGCTTGGAGGTTGGCCATTCGTGCTTTGTGAGAGATGATAGCATGGGCCATGTGCTAATGTGTATCTTTTTCTACATCATCAACTCTCCCCTCCAACAACTAGAGTCTTCTTCTCCTTGTGAAGAAGAGACCTTTTTTTTTTATCCAAGGCATCAAAAAATTCTGAATTTGAGAGTTCGGGGAAGTACTATGCAAAAAATTTCTCCCTAATCTCTTGTTCCCTTTCAATGGCAATGCGCCATTTGTTATCCAATGCTTTAAATAATGAATCCGGTGTCTGAGATTTAATCTCTGATGGTGACCGGTCATTTCTACATAAATAAAGAATGATTTCCTGTAGTACTTCATCTTTTTCCTCACTATTGAATTCATCATAATAATCTATTAAATCATGAAGTAACTTTCTCCTAATATTCTTTGCTGTTCTTTGACAATGTGTCAAAGGTTTGTAAGAGGAGATATCTATATTTACCGATGCGGATGCTGCCAGTTCATTCTTTTTCATCTTCTTGGTTTGTCTAGCCTTCTTTGGCTATTCATCAGAATCGGTTTCTTTGGAGTCCGGTTCATTTGCCTTAGTCTTCCTCTTTCTTTCGAAGACTTTTGCCGGTGTTACCTCCGGTTTCTTCTTTGCCAGTGACCACTTGGTCACTCTTGGAGTCGCAGTGGTAGCAGGTGTCGATGCTGCAGGCACTGCCTTAGCTTTCTTAGCTGCCGGTTGTTTTCCCTTCTTCACCGATGGTTCTTCAACCAGTGTGATCCTCTCCAAGTAGGTTCCGGTCCTCTTAGCCTTTGGATCAAGAGGTGAGGCGAAAAGGGTTGAAGCATACCCTTCCAGCATGTCAAACATGACATCATAGCCCATAGGCTCCACTTCCTCCATTCTAGGCTCAACAGCCTCCATTAGACATTTGTCCACCTGAATAGTGAAAAAGATGTCATCTTTATATTTCTTCACTATGTCACTTGAGATTCTTACCCTCTGACTCATCTTTCTTCTGAACTCATCAAAGTATTTGTTCAGTACCTCAGGGTAGCCGGTTCCAATGGCTTGCAAGCTTTCCTTTATCTGCTTGGTTACCGGTTGGTCAGGTGACCACTGGACATCTCCTACACCCGGAAAGTAGCCTTGGAAATAAAAGAACAACCCTACCAGTAGTTGTCCAAACTTAAACCTCAGTGAGTTGTCTTGCTTGATTGCCTTGAGATTTAGCAAGAGTTGCCTCTGCATGCCAGTGCATAAGTCAAAAGATGCATCTTCTTTTATCATTCGATAAGCGACATTTACCATTGCAGCAGACACAGAATTAATCCTGCTAGCTGAGAATGTTCTGTATCCAATCACCATGCATGCGTATTTCACTAGATCATCCTTGATAGGATTGATTGTCATGCCCCGTGAATCACTTGTTGAACCGGTGAGCTTGGTCATTTTCATTTTTCTCACTTTTCTCAGGGCTGTCACTTCCCCTGTGTTGCAGAAACTGGTGACTGCATGAATTGCCTGAGACATGATATCATGCGTCCTCTCTAGGTACATCTTGTCACCATGGACTCTACTCAAGATTATCCTGATGTGATCCTCTGTGAAGTCTTCTAGGAAATATACAGCGTTGTGGAATTTCTTCTTCTCTATGACACTAAATTCTGATTTGATCCTTTTGTTCTTTCTACAAAATAGACCTAACTGAGTATGAATGGCTAAAGACCCTAGGTCTTCTATTTTGCAATCAATATAATCTGAAATTCCTTCCTCGGCTATGACTCCAGCTGGAACTTATGATAAAGCATTATACTTGGACTTCCTCTGAATGAAACTTTCTGACTCAATGGATGTACTTTAGCTGGTATGAGATGCGGAAGCCATTGAAGAATATTTCCAGAACACAAAAAATACCTTTCAAACGTGAATTTAGGGCTTCCTGATTCTGCTTCACTTCGCTCTCTGTCGGATGCCAAATCACTGCTTTGAGTTCTCCACTACCGCTTGCAAACTAGATTTGAATCTCTTTCAAGGTTATCCAATTTCTTGAAATCTAAGCTCAAATTGCCTTTTCTTCGCTCTGCACTTGAAAACTTTTCTTCACTCAAAAACAGATAGTGAGAAATGATTTGAAAATTGCATTTATACAAGTCTCTCACCTACCATCATTAATGCTCCTCCATTAGGGCGTAAACCCTAATTTGCCTTTTTACCATTTCTGGTCTTCTGCCAAGCAACAGGTATAACATACTGGTTAAGGTCTTTTACCGGTGTCAACCGAGGGTTCAAAAGCATTTCGCCATTTTCTCCCCCTAAGCCTTTGAGGCTTAGTTTGCCGGTTTCGATATTTCCACACTAGGTGCAGAAACCGGTTCCTCTTCTGACAATATTGGTTTCTTCTTCCATGTTTTCTTCATGTCTCCTTGAACTTTTTCAACATCTATTTCTCATTCCTGAGTGACCGGTATATTATCAGATATACTTTTTTTGCTTCTGCAGAATCTTGCAATGTGACCCGGTTTGTTGCAGTGATTAAACTTATATGGTCAAATACATGTTGGAGATCATCATAGGCTTTCTCAAACTTAGTGAGCCGTTGAGTAAGTTCCCTCAAGGTGTATTCCCCCATATCTCTTTCCAAGTGGTTAAACTTATAGAAAGGTAGGCTTTAATACCAATTGATGAATACTAAGAGGGGGGGGTGAATTAATATGCCAAAAACTACTGCACAAAAACACTTACACAGTCTAAAGATAAACTAGTAAAGCAGTCTGACTGTCAAACCGGTTACCACACATGCAAACCAAAATGTGAATAAATAATTCACCCACAAAAGCAATACAACCATAACACAAGATATTTGACGTGGAAACCCAACTGGGAAAAACCACGGTGAGATGGAACTCACAAGTCACTATCTGCATAATAGAAACCAAACCGATTAAGGTCAGACCGGTTAAGGTCTTACAATGTTCTTCACCAGAACAGATCCTGTTAGGAATCTCAATCTTTGTTAGGAGATAAGTCTGATTAAAGACTACCTTGTTAGAGGATTTTAGATTCACATGTGTGAACCACCTTGTTAGACGATTTTACAAAGGCTTTGAGGCCTACCCGGTTAAGGGCTATAGACTTGTCAAAGATGTGAGTAATCAACAAGTGTTTTATCTATCTAATAGCACAAACTGCTTGGTTAGATCCAGTATTGCTCATAGCTAATGCATTCCAGCATTACTTCAGTCTTCTCTCTCTCACAGTTACAACTTGATCTTCTCAAATAAGATCGTTCTCACAACAACTCAGCTTCCACCTCAAACCCTAGCTCAACATTAACCCTTTTAGCAACAACTTAAAACCCTAGACATGATGTCCTTTTAAAGGAATCTGATTTCATGTCGGTCCAATAGGATTACATTACAATTTCCTAGGTTCAATGAATCTAGACATACTTAGTAACACGACACAAGAATCAGCGTCAAACAATCGGTGGATTGGTAACTCATCACAGAGTATTACCGGTTCATACAAAATACCAGTTGTCAGTTTGTCACAAATGAAGACTGGTAAGAATGTGTTGTGTTGCTTTGCTCCCTCGTACTGCTTGTGATCTGTGAACTGCTTGGGGTCGACATGCCGCTTCAAACTGGGAGACACATTCTACAAAATCACTAGTCTAGAGACTAGTATACAACATACCGGTTGCAACAAAGACCGGCTGAGCACAAGCTCATACATATAAAGGGGATCTCAATACAAGTGTGTGTCCATCAATGACAATCACAACATAATCATCAAAAATGCCAACATCTTCACATCTTGAGAAAGAAGAATATTCATCAACACATCAACTTGAAGAGAAGACCATTGAGCTCAAAGGCTTTAATCAAAAGGAGGAAATTCTTCTATCTTAATACACAAATATTTGTCTCTCATAGAGCCTTCTTATGTCACATGCATCTCTATCTTCAAGGGAAATCAAACGAATTTGATCCAAAGTCATTGAACCGCAAAGCTTTTCTGCAATATCGTTCTTTGAGTTATCACAAGAACAAAAGAGGCCAAATCAATCCTGATTTCTTTCTTGACATTTGTATCACACATAACGTTGCTCAGGAAGAACCACCAACCCCCAAGAGGGAAGAAGAAGAGTTTATTCCTTATGTAACACGAAGCTTGTATTGAAGTTCACTTTTCATCCATTATCATATTCAAATATCATCAATCCATTCCAACTCTCAAAGCATCAAGAGGCTTTTGTCCTAAGTTCTATTTTCAAAATTGCTTGAATCAAACACAATCACATCACTTTTAGATTGTCTCTACATATAGGATAAACTCATCCTAAGAGGCATTTCTACGCAGGTTAAAACTAGTCTATGAGTGAATCCTCTCATTACTAGGTAGTTGAGTCTGTAACACATCTCAGATTTCTCTAAACCTTATCACATCAAACTTTGTGAATCAAACACAACAATCAATTCAAGAAAGAAACTTTGGTAGCATCTACCTTTAGTGCTAGAGATCCGTATGCAAAACACTTCACAAAACATCAATCTTTCATTTCATCACCAACTCATCATCATTTTCATCAAACTTCAACAAAAACTTGTAAACAAAATGGCTCATATCAAATCTAGGTCTAGACAATAAGAAATTGAAGAGGAAGAGGAGGAAAATCTTAATGAATTCCAAGAAGCTCTTGGAGGCAATGCAAATGATGAAAATCCAAGCACTCCTACTCTTGCAACAATAGAAAGGGTACAACACAACCCTCTCTTTAATAGACTGTTTGGTGAAATACTCAGGAGCAATGCTGATGCTCACTTTTTAAGACTTGCTCAAGAAGGAGCCAAACTACCCTCTGACTTTGATGTTGCGTAACTAAGACAATCATCAAAACGCCAAAGTTGTAATGAGGATGAAAGAGGTAGAGAACACATCAGATACAACTTTCATCAAGGTAATCCCCCACCTCCTCCTCCTCCGAATGATATATAAATGTTGCGAGAACAAGTTGAGAATCTCACCCAACAACTTCATAGTGGTGTGAAAACTAATCAATTTTCACTTAATGACATTTGTCCCTATCCCTTTGATAGGAATCTTCATATGACACCTTTTTCGCGAGGGTGTGAAACACCCAAGTTTGAAAAGTATAGAGGAAAGGGAGATCCTCGTGATCATGTTAGAGAATTCCATTCAGCTTGCCTGGAAGTGGCATACGAGGACACATACCTAATGCGAATTTTTCCCCAAAGCTTGGGAGGAACAACCATATCATGGTTTTCCTGATTACCAAGTGGAATTACGACCTTCGAAGAGCTAGTCCAGAAGTTCCTGGCACATTACTCACACAACATAGAACGTGATATCACCATGGATGATCTATGTAACACTAAACAAAAACCAGGAGAACTATTTTTAGTATTTTTGCAACGATGGCGTCAAATGTCTAGCAGACGTTCTCTTCAGTTACCTGAACAGGAACTAGTGGAAATATTTATATCCAACTTAAACGAAGAAATGGAATTTCACCTAGACGTAAAAGACACAAGTTCTTTCAATGACATGATCACCGAAGGTTTAAAATGTGAGCGGGCTCTCATCAAGAAAGGACTTATCAAAATCTATAATGAACCAAAGGATGGCCCTCGTCCACGCTTCAATAGTGACAAGCCTAACTTCTAGAACAAAAACAAAAATATCATCAACGACGAGGTTGTGGATGCAAGAACTATCAAAAGTGCACAACCTGTGGTTCGATTTGCAGGGTAGAATCCCCCACCCAAGAATAACACAGTTGCTCCTCCAAATCAAGGCTGCACCATATCTCAAGATGAACCCAGACAGCGTCAACAAAATTTTAAACCACAAAGAACATACACTCCCTTAGGGGAACCCATCGAAACAGTGTTACAATAGTTGGTTTCTCAAAATCTGGTTACCTTACCCAAAACATCAAATTATGAACCTCAAGTCAAACCTTCATGGTGGAGGGATACTGAGCATTTCGACTTCCATCAAGGGAAAGGACATAAGACAAGCAATTGTCACAGATTGAAATATCTTATTCAGGATCTTATTGATCGAGGTGAAATCAAAATCGAAGGACATGACCCAAAGACAACAAACAATGATCATCTCATGTTTAAAAATCTACTTCCATCACAAGATCAAAGGGGTCCTTCCACTTCAGGGAGAAACATAGATACCACCAATTATACGCAAGCCGCATATAATTACACTGTGAATCACCTATATGATGCCAGTGAACAGATTGCAACTATAACCATAAAAAATCCCAGCTCCATTTGCAATGTTGTTACATGTCGCAGCAAGATTACCATAAAAGCAGCTCCACAAGGCACCCCATCTATCCCAAAGCGGTATAACCTTGTGGAACGGTTAGACAAAACTCCCGCACTAATATCTATCTTAGAGCTATTGCGCCTATCTCCATCCCATAAAACAATCTTGGATCAAGCTCTCCAAGAGGCGTCAGTCCCTGCAAACCTAAATACAGATCAGTTCCAAGCCATGGTTGGAAATCTAAGGTCATCACCTTGTCTCACTTTCTCTGAAAGTGATAACACATCCTTCCAGCAACCTCACAATGCCTCACTCCACATTGAAGGATTTATCAACCAACATAGGATCAAGCGAGTCTTGATCGATAATGGAGAAGGCCTAAATATCTATACTCTACAATTAGTCATAGCTTTGGGATATGCAATTGAATCAATGGATCCCCACAAGAAGATTACAAACAAGGCCTATGATGATGCAGAGCGTTCATCCAAAGGAGCTGTGGTGCTACCTATCCGAGTGGGCCCTGTGGTGAAACACATCATCTGTCAAGTTTTGGGCCTTCCTCTGTCATACAATTTATTATTAGGAAGACCTTGGATACACACAATGCAAGCCATCCCATCCACCTACCATCAGTGTATCAAGTTCTCGTATAATAGTGTAGAAATCATAATCCTGGGCGATGCAAACCCCTTTGCATATTGTCATAATATCAGTCATCAACCAGAGATTACTGTTCCCAACAATAGAGAAGCCATCTCCTCCACATCATACATAAGTCCAGCCTCTCTTTCCAGTTCAAACACTACTATACCCAAGAAAGAGAAGCTCAAGATGAAGATAGCAAAGGAAGGTCCTGGGGAATACAATCTCAGCCAACTCTTTTATGTTGGACAAATGCCCACTTCTCCTAGAACACATGGTAAACCTCAATGGTTACTTCAAACACCACTGGACAAGCCAGCATGTAATTTGACACCATTCATCCTTGGAAAGAGTCAAGAAGAGGAAACCAGAGATGAAGACTTAGCAGAATGGATCTATAAAGACCCAATCACCATGGACATCCCACAAGCTAAGCTTCCCACAGATCAGTATGGAAAAGGCCTTCTCATTATGTAAAGAATGGGTTATGATAGTCAAAGTGCTTTGGGCCCTTGCAAGCAAGGAAGACATGAACCGCTACAGTCGGAATTAAAGCCCAAGGATAGTACACGCCTAGGCTTTCCAAAGGAGATCTTTCCTAAGCTCAGATTCAAAGGGAAACCCAACAAACCACTATATCATTCTATTACAAAGAGGTCACCTTTGATTATAAAGCAACACCGTGCACCATAAAAACTACCACATCCAAGCTAAGAATCCCAGCAAGACCATCCACAACACCAATCATCCCACCAATTAAACTAGCACCTCCATCAATAACAGCAGTCACAGCAATAACATCAATAGCACCATTAGCAGCAGCAACTATATCAGAACCCATAGCAGTATCAACAACACCGACAATTCCAACAGAAGCAGCAGAGTCAACACTGCCGATACTCCTCATATCGGATTCGTTGATCCCCATAATCCTTCCTGTAGCACCGATCATTTCATTTACAACGATACATCAACCGATCACACCTGCAGTGTTTAACTCAAAGGATATCCCAGTATGGTATAGTAACCAGTTACTGGAAAGTGACTTAGAAACTGACTCACATGAGTGGGAATTTGATTCCATACAGCTTAATACCTCAGATGGGGAAGACACATCACCACCTCCACCCTACAAAGACATCCCTGTTTACGGAGAAGCACAGATAAAGACCTCTTGGGTTCCTGAGCTGGAAACTTCTTCCACCAACCCTACATCACATCCTACGCCTGATTCTAGCAGGAAGAGTACCATCAATGACCTTCACCATAACATCTTAACCCTCACTAATACATCTAACAAACTTAACCTAATCGATGAGGTAATGCCCATTATCCATCCTAAACTCATCGAATGGAACCAACCTAATCCCCCATGTCTTGACCTTTTCCAGAACGACGAGGTGATCCTTGACATTTTGGAACTATGGGATAACATACCAAGCAGGGATCACAAAGCTAGATTCGCCATTGAACTTAATAGTGTAGCATACTTTGGGGTGGATGCCAAACCTTTTAGCTGCAAAAATATAACAATAAAACATGGATCTTTGAGTGAAAACCACACTGTGGCACTATTTGATCCCACAAAAGTAAAAAGCAAGAGTGTATCCAATGGTGAAAACCTCTCTCAGGCGCCTGAGGATGGTAGGTTTGACATTCTCCCTTCTAGTACACAGCAGGAATGATCAACAATTCTCATCAAGGAGACAAAAGAATACAACATGGGGACTCCTGAAACTCCTCACCACATACATCTGGCATCTCTTTTAACTCCAGAGGAACATCCTAGGTTTGTAGAGTTCTTCCAGAAGTGTCAGATCAACTTCGCATAGTCCTATGCAGACATGCCTAGACTTGATCCTGATTTAGTCATGCATTACCTCACCGTAGCAGAAGGAGCCAAACCTGTCAAGCAAAAACTTCACAAGATGCATCCTCAAATTGCAGTACTATTCAAAGAAGAACTTAAGAAACTCCTGGATGTTGGTTTTATTAGACCAATTGATTATGCAGATTGGATATCCAATATTGTGCTTGTCAGAAAACCAAATGGTAGCATCCGTATTTGCACTAACTTCAAAGATCTAAACAAGGCATGTCTTAAAGATGAATTCCCCCTACCAAACATCAACATAATAGTGGACCTAACAGTAGGACATGCCATGCTTTCACTCATGGATGGCTTTTCAGGATACAATTAGATAAAGATCGCACCAGAGGATCAACATAAGACGACCTTCACATGTCCATGGGGAACATACTGCTGGAATGTAATGCCTTTTGGTCTAAAGAATGCAGGAGTGACCTATCAATGAGCAATGACCACCATATTCCATGACATGATGCATACCATAATGGAAGATTATGTTGATGACTTACTGCAAAATCACTAACAAGAGAAGGTCATCTAGACATATTAGAGAAAATCTTTGACAGACTAGAACAATATCATGTTCGACTCAACCCAAAGAAATGTGTCTTTGGAGTAACCTCATGGAACCTTCTAGGATACATTGTCTCAAGCAAAGGCATCGAGGTTGATCCTGCAATTGTCAAAGCAATCATGGACATGCCACCACCAAAGAACATCAGTCAGCTAAGGACATTACAAGGGCGGCTACAATCAATCTGAAGATTCATTGCACAACTCACAGATAAGTGTCACCCATTTACACACTTATTAGACAAGAACATCCGCTTTCAGTGGGATACCAGATGCCAACAAGCATTCTAGATGCTTAAAGATTATCTCATGAATACGCCATTGTTGATCCCACCAGATCCAAGTAGGCCTTTGTTAGTCTATATACCAGCAACAAGTACAACATTGGGTTTACTGTTGGCACAAAACAATGTAGAAGGGAAAGAGTGTGTTGTTTACTACATCTCTTGCATATTGGTTGGCTATGAACTCAATTACACACCTATTGAGCAAGCTTGCCTAGCAGTAATCTTGGCAGCCACTAAACTGAGGCACTATCTATTTACACATAAAGTATAGTTAATTGCAAAGATCAATCCACTCAAATACTTACTCAGCAAAGCAGCATTGATAGGCCGCTTGGCCAAATGGGTGATGATTCTAAGTGAATTTGATATCGAGTATGTGGACCGTAAAGCTATTAAGGGTCAAGTCATTGTAGATCAGTTGGCTAATGCACCACTCATAGGAAATCATCCTCTCATTTCCAATTTTCCAGATGAAGAGATATTCATAATCATAACAGCACAACCATGGAAACTATACTTTGATGGTTCATACACTAGGCATGGCTCGGGGGCAGGCATTCTGTTTATCACACCTCAAGGTGATAGCATCCCAAAGTCTTACAGACTCACATTTCCATGCTCAAACAACATAGCAGAGTATGAGGCCTTGATCACAGGACTCAGGCTAGCCATACAATGGAAGTTACAAGAACTGCAAGTATATGGAGACTCCCAACTTGTCGTTCGACAAGCAACTGATGAATATCAGACTAAAGATGACAAACTCATGCCGTACAAACAAATGGTGGATAGTCTAAAGGCATCATTTACTACTATCACCTTTGAACAGATACCCAGAGATCAAAATTGAGTTGCTGACGCTATGGCTACCATCGCATCTCAACTAGATCTTCCACAGAATGCAACACGCTATGAGTTCTTGGTAGAATAGCTTTGGATCCCCGCTTATGATATCCCCGAATCCGAGATTATATGTCGCCTTATTGGTTCCAAATCCCCGTGGTACGATGAGTTCTACCATTATCTCCACGATCACACACTTCCTCCTAACCAATCAAATAACCGACGTAAAACCTTCATTCGCCAAACTGCTCGATATACCATTATTGTTGAAACCCTATATTGACGCAGTCTTGATGGTACTCTCCCTCGATGTCTGGAACATGATGAGATAACAAAGGCCTTGGAAGAAGTACATGAAGGAATTTGTGGAACTCATGCAAGCGGTCCGTCACTAGCCAAGAAACTTCTGCGCACTGGATACTATTGGCCATCAATGGAAAAATACTCCTACTACTTTGTCAGAAAGTGCAAGAAATGCCAAGTTCATGGAGACCTAA